>NW_026925207.1:0-37500 GCF_032062105.1 Saccostrea cuccullata
AAGTCTAGAGAAAGCGCACAGCATCCGATCTAGGAATTATGCCACCTAGGGGAGCCCGGAAAACTAGGCATCAAAAGCGTTTTGAAAATTTGAAAAGTTTCTTTACCTCTCCTCGGCGAGAAATTAGATTTTATTTAATTAATAATAAAGGAAATTCGTAAAGAGCGCTCTAGTAGATAGTACAGGGGGTTCCGTTTTTCGTTTCTAAGTCCTATAAGGTACAATAAAGAGACGATAAAATAAATTTATCGTAAAGATCATTAAATTTGGAGCAGGACTCAATATTTTTCATCTTTATTAAAGCGCCTTAAAATAACTTAGAATCCATAGAGCAATAAATAATAATAAAACACGGCAGTGGGTTGGGTTGGTATTTCGGCTCTTCTGCTTTAGGAAAAGCGGCTATACACACGAATTATATCATAAAATGTTGCTGAATAATTGTTTTACAAGATTAAAATATATTTGAAAGTTTTCCAAAGCTCTCCTGGGCAAGAAGTTAGGTTTTATTTAATTAAAAAAGGAAATTCGTAAAGAGCGCTCTAGCATAGGTTACAGAGGGTTCGGTTTTTCGCTTCTTGGTCCTATAAGGTATAAGATAGAGACGTGAAAATAATTTTATCGTAAAGACCATTAAATTTAAAGCAGGATTGAACATTTGAAAAGTTTCATTACCTCTCCTCGGCGAGAAATTAGATTTTATTTAATTAATAATAAAGGAAATTCGTAAAGAGTGCTCTAGCAGAGGTTACAGAGGGTTCGGTTTTTCGCTTCAAGGTCCTATAAGGTATAAGATAGAGACGTAAAAATAAATTTATCGTAAAGACGATTAAATTTTAAGCAGGACTGAATATTTTTCAACTTTATTAAAGTGCCTTAAAATAACTGAGAAGCGATAGAGCAATGAATAATAATAAAATACGGCAGTGGGGTTGGGTTGGTATTTCGGTTCTTCTGCTTTAGGAAAAGCGGCTATACACACGAATTATATAATAAAATGTTGCTGAATAATTGTTAATTATTACTTCTCCAGTATTACAATAATGCGACTGTTTATCGCAGATACATAATTTCAACATGGCATGTTCACAAAATAAAAGTTGGTTTTTAAAAGTCATAAGCTAAGTAATAAATTTAATTTTAAAAGGCTCTTTATGCCACAAAGTGCTCACATACATGATATGCCGCTATGTGCTTGCAATTCATGACATAAGTATAATAAATTCTTTTTTATTACAATATGAATTAATAATTCGCTATTGATGTTTACCTTTGTAACTTTTATCAATTTAAAAATTTGAACTAAATCAATCGTCTTTTAACTTTACCGTTTTTAAAACATATACATTTTCTTCAAAAAACATCCCGACATTTTCTCTGTACAGAAACGGCAATAGGAAAAGTGTTTAGAATAAGAATAATTCAAGCAAAGCCAAGAATCTTGGATACTTTTTAAAGGTAATCAGTATACCATATTGGTATGAACATTAGTTCTTTTAAGGCTTAGAGGGTTAATGAAAGATTATGTAACGAAACTCGTCAAATTTTTGTTGTTGTTCATAACTTTATATAAATCTAAATTCTTGCATTTTCTGAAAAACATTCCGCCATTTTCTCTGTAGAGAAAAATTCAAGCAAAGCCAAGAATCTTGGATACCCTTTAACATTAGTTCTTTTAAGTGATAGATTATCTAACGAAACTCGTCAGATTTTTGTTGTTGTGAAATTCTATAGACAAATAATTTATTACTCTTCCCTTATAACAATAATGCAATTTTTCATATTATTGTTTACTTGCTTTTCCAAACCACTAGAATTTTATTTGAATAATAAAGTAAATTTCAATTTAATTTAAAAAGACCCAATATGCCACATTGTCCACACAGACGATATGCCGCTAGGTGCTTGCATTCCGTGACATCTAAGGAAACTCGTAAAACTTTTGTTGTTGTTAAATTCTATAGACAAATAAATTATCACGCTTCCATTATAACTATAATGCGACTTTTCATCGCAGATATATTATTGTTTACATGTTTTTCCAAGCAATAGAATTTTATTTGATTAAAAAGTAAATTATAAATTTAATTTGAAAGACCCATTACGCCACAAAGTCATTACACAGACGATATGCCGCTAAGTGCTTGCATTCACTGACACAACTTTATATAAATTTAAATTCTTGCATTTTCTGAGTACAATATGAATTCTTTCTACAACATAAACATGTTCTTTAAATTAAGGTGGAATGCCACACCAACTTTTTATTTTATAGATCTTTGAGTCATCCTTTTTAAACAAGGGTTTCAGCATTGAAAGGCCGACATTAGCTCTTAATTATTTTATATGAATTTTTTTGTATTTTTTCAAAGAAAATGAAAAAAATTAATTATATCCAATTAAGATGTTTTCGAGTTAAAAGTTTGCTGTAAATGAATGTATTACATTAATATCTAATAAAATATGTAACGAAAGGCTGATTAGACTTTCTAATTTTTTTTATAAAAAAATATTTATGAAAATAAAACACATTATTTGTAAATATTTTTTAAACCTATGGTTAAAAACACCATTAAACTAGTCACAACTTAGGAGAATATGTTTGTCAATCATATTTTAAAAAGAAATTGAAACGAAATTGAGAAATTTTAGAGAAATTAATTTTTTTTAATATTTGGACCTAACCCGATCAAAATTAAATTGATCCCGATCAAAATTAACACAAAATGAATAAAATACTAATGTATTGCTTCTTCGTGTATTTACAATTAAGTAATCTATTTCATTGTCAAGGTCAATAATGTTTTAACCCTTCTTACATCTAATCAGACTAGTGTTTCTGGAGAAATGTTATTTATTTCCAATAATTCTACAATTATGGTCGGGATCTGTTTAATTTTGATCGGGATTGGCCAAAATTAAAAAAAATTAATTTCTCTAAAATTTGGCTATCTCGTTTCAATTTCTTTTATAAATATGATTAACGAACATGTTCTCCTCAGTTGTGGTTGGTTTTAAGAAGATTTTAACCACAAGTTTGAAAAATATTCACAAATTATGTGTTTTATTTTCATAAATATTTTTTTATTTAAAATATTTAAATATCTATACAGCTTTTCTTTACATATTTTATTAGATATTCATGTGATGCATTCATTTACAGCAAGATGTTCACAAGAAAGCATATCATTTTGATGTAAATAATTTTTTTCATTTTCTTTGAAAAAATACAAAAACATTCATATAAAATAATTAAGAGCTAATGTCGGCCTTTCAATGCTGAAACCCTTGTTTAAAAAGGATGACTCAAAGATCTATAAAATAAAAAGTTGGTGTGGCATTCCACCTTAAACTGAAAGGCCTTATATAATTTTATTCAAATGCATTATTGTCCCGTGGGGATCCGGGTTAGAATAGGTCCCCAGTCCCCCCCTTGCTTGTCGTAAAAGGCGACTAAATGGGGCGGTCCTTCGGATGAGACCGTATAAACCGAGGCCCCGTGACACAGCAGGTGTGGCACGATAAAGATCCCTCCCCGCTCAAAGGCCGTAAGTGCCGAGCATAGGCCTAAATTTGCAGCCCTTCACCGGCAATGGTAACGTCTCCATATCAGTGAAATATTCTGGAGAGGGACGTTAAATAGTATACAATCAATCAATCAAATGCATTATTGATTTGGATAAATTTACAAAATACTCCTTTTACTTTAGGCAACCAAATAAGTAAAATAATAATTTTACAAGCATAAAACCCAATGGCAAAACATAAAATGGATACTTCCGGCTCCAATAATTCCAATAACTGTTGTTAGCAACTCTCACATTCTGTTTGATTTTAGAGTCAGGTCAATTCTTAAATTGGAGTTATTTGAAAAACTTACCGTACAATTTTTTTTTACATTCATAGATTAAATTTATTTTTTGCTTTCACGTACATATAGACTGTACAATATATTAGTTTACATGCATTCGATACATACTTTTATTTCTGCTTCCGAATAATTCTTATTACTAGTTTACAATTTTTTTTTTACTTTTGTAAATACTAGTTAGGTCATGTTGCGTTTTAAAATTCAGACTGAAAATGTAAATGAAAATGAACCGTTACTGTAAAAGCTTTATATACAAAGAAGTTAAAAGGTTGAATAGGGTAAACACAAAAATAGTGAAGTGGGTGAACAGTATAAAGCATTTTAACATCCTTGTACATTTGTTTATAAAATTGGAAAATGAATATATTATAGCATATCATAAGGAGTTTACCAGTATTTTTCAAATTCTGAAAATTAAGAGTTTTCAAATAATATTCTACAATATTTTTTCTATCATTTGGGTACTAAGATTAGGTACATTAATATTCTTGCCTGCAAAAATAAATTGCTGAACACTAAGAATTATCATATTGTGTAATCTAAATATGATTTTTTTTTTTTGGTGATGCATGTGCCTGATATAATTTATATTCTATGCAGCAAACATTTACTTGAGGAATTGATAAAGTTTAAAAGGGTATCGTTTTTGTTCGATTTTTATCCGACTAAAATTTTACAAAATATTCTCGACTATCGTCTCCATCATTTAGATGTATGCCCTTTTCACACATATCGAAGCGGTTTGATGATCAAGACTCATTTCCATTGTTTACCTTATTTATTTCCCGGGCAACATTATCTTAGAAAAAAGCAGGTTGCTTTTTGTTTACCTCGAATGTTTCGGTATATAAACAATTAAAGCACGAATATTTTGGAGATATGATGAATTCTATTCATTCAAGAGGGCGATGTCTGAAAATATAATTTCAATTTGATGAATAAATCTCCCCTACAATTAAAAATATATAGCCGTAACATTCAATTACGTTAAGCTCAAAACTCTGTTAACAACCGTTACAGCATTTCAACCCCCGCCCCTTTTAAAATGATAAAAAAAGATTTCAAAAAAAGAGATTTTTAGCCGAAATTTTAAACATTTTTACCATTACATGATTTATACATTTTTAATGAAATGGATTTTATGCACAAGATAAATGTAAAGACAATAAATGAAGCATCATTGGATACGATCATAGACAGTCTCTTGTTTACACATGACATTATCTTGTGTGTGTGAAATGTGTTTCCCTATAATTTCACTTATTTACAAAATGTTCATGTTTGTCGTGTTGATGTGGAATTATTATAAATTCTCAAATTCTGATATTTAATAATTCTGTTGCGTTGGGTATGAACATGAAGAAGATACAAATACTTTAAAAATTATGAAAAATATAAGGCAAAACGAACGCCTTTTTGGGTGCAGATCATGACATGTACTAAGCTCCACGGGTATTTGTTGCCCTGTGTGCATTAATCCTGTCGCCCATATTCTATAACTTGGTTTGTGATACCTTTATAAACATGTGTATCTGGATGAAAGTTAACTTGGCATCATTGTTTAACAGGGTCCAGTCTAGTTGGAAATTACGAAAACGGAATGATAAAATTTAATTTTTGGAAATGTATTTGTATGTATTATGCTAAGAAAAATACCTTGCCTTTATTGTAGCCAAATAGGGTGACTTTCAAGATGTGGACCATTTTTCGTGTTTTTATACACAATTACGTACTAAAACTCCCCAATAAACAAAGGAATTGACAAATTAAAAAATAAATATTGAAATGTTTTGTTTTTCACGTATACCATGCAATTTTCATTCCTCTTTTTAAGCATGAAAAGTAAATTGGAAATATAAAAATTTGAAAATAAAAAGAATAATGTTTGAAACTGCAAACAAAATTATCTCTGTACTGCTTCTATCTCCTTTTTTTAAATAAATCATAAAAGGAAGACTTTCTTTATCCTCCTTTACGCTTACTGATTTGATTCGGTCCGACAATATTAAACTATTGCGCAATATAATGTAGCATTACAACGATTATCCACCTTTACGAGAGGTGTGATAAACAAGTTCCCACCATGCAGATGTATACTTACATTAACTTTACCAAATAAATACAATCCTAATTAATTTAACAAAAAATAATATTCAATGTAATCCTTTGGGAAAATATTAAAACAAATAAAATACAAATACAAGGATTTCAATCCAATCGATAAAAATCTTTGTTTAATGCTTAATATATATAACCGAGTTGAAATATATATTCTAGTTAACATTTCCAGCGTGTTTTGTCAGGGAAACCAAAACTACCTCAATAACAGATCTGTGATATCTTTTTACGGGTCCCTCCATAAAAAGGAGGATTGAAATAATGAGACAAAATAATGTATCTACCATTGTCCCTTTGTTTGTTATTTCATTTTGATACGCTTAAGACCTCAATGTTATTGGAAATGGCTTGCTACTGCTCCAAAAATACCAACCTAAACCCGCTTTTCAGGTAGAGATCATTTTCTCTATAATATAACGACTTATATATCTTAATAGCATTTCACACAAAAATTAATATTAAAAATCTTATTCCGTTTAAAAGATATTGAAATTTCAAATTTTTCGGCGGGTTTGATTGCCATATCTTTGCACTCTCACAAATTTAATTTTATTCTTAATCCTTAGGAAAGTGGCAATCTCGTTTGGTATTAATGAAAAATATTAATACTTTAATCCAGAAAATTCAGAGTAGACACGTTCGAAAGCAAAACCAACACACAATATATTGTCAGTCCGTGCAGTTGTGGTAAGCAGACTGTGACGATTGAACGCACCCGGTGAATTCTAAATATAAACAATAACAGAACTCGAGCCCTGTTTACAAAAACTGTGTACATAACACGAGTGTGCTCGATTTGCTAAACTCTGTACGCATCTCTTAGTTCGGAATGACGATACTTGTAAAGGTGTTTTGCTTTCTAACATTTCTACTCTGAATAAAATTATTTTTCTTGATAAAAGTTTTAATATTTCTCATTAAAACACATAAAAATTGCCACTTTTCCTAAGGATTAAGAATAAAGTTAAAATTTGTGAAAGTGCAAGGATGTGTCAATCAAACCATCCCAAAAAATTTAAAGTTTTAATAACTTTTAAATGAAATCAGATTTTTAATTAATTTTTGTGTGAAATGCTATCAAAATATATAATTCGTGATATTATACAGAAAAAAATGAGAAAATATTCACTTCAAATCTGTGTCCAAGTACCTTTAAGAAAAAGTCAGAGTAACATTTGCAAAATGAAAAAATTCTGTCAAGATGCAAGATATTAAAATGGGGTCAGGTACAGAGAGTGCTGGTTCCCTTTAAAGGTACTTGGACACAGATTCGAAGTTATTAATTTCTGATTACTAGTATGTCGGGACAGTGATCGACAGCTGTAAAAATTATATACCATGTAAAATATATATTTCGTTAAATAAAATGTTTGATATGACTATTAATTTTTGTTGATGTGTTTATCGAAACAAATGTAATACAGTTTGACTGATTAATGATATTCGCACTTTTTCATTTATAAGAGGTATTTATTTTGTAAGCCCCCCCCCCCCCCCCACCCACCTCCTTGAAGCCTCAACGCTATCTAAAAATCATAAATGTAAGTTATATTTACACAGGACGTAGCATCGAGTTTGAAAGGGGGGGGGGTGTAGAAAAAGAATTCAAGTAACATAGAAAAAGAATCTAGATAACGTACATTTAAAAAAAAAATGACAAGCAAAAAAGAACCCCGAAAATTTTGTAGCTCGAAAATCCACAGGCACCTGACGTCGTACTTTATTTTTCTTTAAATGAAAAAAATATAACCCCTCCCTAATAATAATTTATTTTTAGGTAGGGGTATATTTTTTATTAAAAGAAAAATAGATAATGTCAGGTGTCTGTGCAAAAGTCTTATTTTTTGCTGGGGAGGAGGGGGCCTAAGTTCCAACTTCTTTAATTGCCAAATTTACTCGTACACTATTCCATTACCCTTATTTTACTATACAACACAAAAAGGGGGAGGGGCGATCTTTCAATGAACGTTTTAAATGGTACAGTGTAAATAGTATTTGGACCTCCCTTCCCCCATGTTGAATTACGTGCCTGTATGCATCTTTTTTCCAAGAATACCCATGGTTAGAATTCTTATGACATTCAGTGCCTCACGCAGATGCCAACATACATAGTAAGAATTTGTAACCTGTTAACGGAATAAAATTTAATCTCACTTAACCTGAGAGAGTTGCGGAGTAAGGAGTTGATCCTTACGTTTCAGTCGTGTTCGAATCCCACTGTGGGACGTGGAGACCGGTCCTTTGGATGAGACCGTATAAACCGATGCCCGTGTCGCAGTTGATGGTGACAGGAAAAAGATCCCTCACTGCTCAATGGCCCTAAGTGTCGAGAATAGGACAAAATATGTAGTCGGCAAGTGTTGGCGTCTCCATATGAGTGATTTCAAGATTCTCTACAGGGACGTTAAATAATATACAATCAATCAATATTAACTTATGAGAGAGAGAAAGAGAGAGAGAGTTTTTTTCTCTGTCATAATGATTTAAGACGTCTTCACTTAGAAAAATCGAGAGAGAGAGAGAGAGAGAGAGAGAGTTTGAGTTTAAATGGGTTTTTCTGGGTGACCTCACAGGTGTTGATACATGTACTGCCCTCTATGGCAGAGATTGGAGTATAACCAATTATTCCCACAATTTTCCTTGCGAATGATTTAGTCATTGAGGGAGGGGGCTCCTCCAGTTTTGCCTGCTTCCTTCCGATTTTCCGATGCATCCCGTTTCAACGAGTTTTGACCCGTAGTTCACTTTCAAAAGTTAAATATTAAAAAAGAGAAGAATTGCGGGTCGTGGAAGTTAATCATAGCACTGGGTTGCATTGCAACGGTAGAAAAACAAAATGATAAAATAAGGACTTGTTAGGATGATAAACGTAATTCCATTGAAGAGTTGACGAATTTGGACTAATATCTCACTAAATTCATTTTAATTCTTGAATTACAAATGAAAAATTTGTATAAAACTATATTTGAAATTTACGGAAGCGTATTTCGGCCACTTTGAAAAAAAAATAATTGTAAGTCGTACATATGAGATACTAAGTCGTACGTACGAAATAATAAGTCGTACGTACCACATCAGTCGTACGTACAACATATTATCTCGTACGTACGACATAATAGTCGTACGTTGGAAATACTATGTCGTATGTACGACATAATACTGTAAACCAACTTTTATTCGCGACGACTTTATTTAATAATAATAATAATAATAATAATACTTTATTTAAAGAGGGTAACCCGATTAGTGCAATGCACTAGTCTTCCTCGGGGCCCTCTAAACACATTCACAATAATACAATATTAAAAACATCGTACAATATTATAATAAATAATACAACGTGACGTGAAAAAAACATGTACATATACAGATTGATTCAAGAACATGAAATTATATAACTTTTAGTTTCTACATGTTATAATGAATTTTTCTACATTTTTACGAAAAGTTTGTACAGTTGGTGAGAAACGGATATGCAAAGGTAATTTGTTCCATAAATGAACTCCAGAATAATGAAAAGAATTTTTAAATTGATTTGTTCGATATTTTGGTAGATGAAGGTCATAGTTCGTTTCAGATCGTAGAACATAACTATTAGAGGAAATAAATTCAAAGGAGTCTCTTAAATATGTTGGTGCCATACCATGAAGTGTTTTGTACAGTAATACATATTTATGAAAATCAATTAACTCATAAATGGTCAGCCATCCAAGTTTTTCAAATAATGGTAGTGAAGGGGCATCATAAGCTACATCTAAAATAATCCGGGCTGCCCTTTTTTGCAATTTAAAAACTCTATCTATGCCAGCACCTGGCGCATTACCCCAAATAGTAAGACAATAATTCAAAGAAGGCAGAATGTATGCATTATAAAATATTTTTCTCGTGTGTAAGGGAAGAAACTTCTTAATTCTGCGTAAAGTATACAATTTATAAGTCAAAGATTTACAAACTGAGTCAATATGATAATTAAAGCGCAATGAATGGTCAATATGTACTCCCAAAAGCTTTTCAGATTCAACATTTTCAATTAATTTGTTTGACGCATATAAATTTAGTTCAGGGGAATTTATTCTTGATTTTCTCTGTTGAGTTCCCATGAGCATACATTTTGTCTTGTTGGTATTTAACACCATTTGATTTTTGGAACACCAATTTTCTATCTGACACAAATCAGAGTTTAGGGCATTTTCAATATCTTCTACATTTTTATGATATGTATGTAAGGTTGCATCATCAGCAAACATATCAATATCTGTTCTATTTACATGTAGAGGGAGATCATTTATATACAATAAAAATAATAGGGGACCTAAGATAGATCCCTGGGGCACTCCTGCTGTGACGGGCAAAAAATCAGAGGAATATGTACCTATTTTTACACACTGAGACCTTGAGGTTAAATAAGATTGAAACCATTTAATAGCCATTTGGTCAAAGTGATATGATTGAAGTTTACTTATAAGAATATCATGATTAACCAAATCAAATGCCTTGCTAAAATCGATGAAAGTTATGCCTACTAAATTTCCTTGGTCCATAGCTTGTAGCCAATTATCTGTAAGTTTTGTTAGAGCCGTTTGACATGAGTGAAATTCTCGAAATCCAGATTGTGATTTAAATAAGAGATCAAAGCTAGAGGTAAAGTTACGTATCTGATTGGCTATGTGTTTTTCAACTAATTTTGATAATGTTGGAAGAATGGATATCGGTCTGTAGTTCCCTGGATCTGCGTGGTCGCCATTTTTGAAAATAGGAGTAACTTTTGCTTGTTTTAAACGGGATGGAAATACTCCATTAGTGATGCTAGTATTTATAAGATGTGTAATAGATTTGCATATAACATTTGCCGAAAGCTTTAGAAGACGAGGTCCAATCAAATCTATACCGGCCGACTTGTTTACATCAAGTGTATTCAACATATTTAATACTTCAAACTCACTTATATGATTTATACTGAAAACATTTTCTTTCCCTAGTTTAGTTTCTGTAAAACTATTTAATAATTCTGAATCAAAACTTTCTACTGACATATCTGCTAATAATTTACAGGATATTTCAGTAAAGTGTTTGTTAAAAATATCAACAATATCCTGTAAATCTTCGAAATCCGAACCATTTTGTGTTATACGGGTAGGTGTGAAATTTTTTGAATCTGATGCCAATTGGTTTAAATAACTCCACATTTCTTTAGGACTTGAACTATCTTCAATTGCTGATTTGTAATACTTTGATTTGGCTTGATCTATTAATTGTGTCACTTTATTTCTCCAAAATTTGTAATTTTCTGAATTTCTTTGTAGATGGTATGTATCACGTAAATGTCTAGCATCATTTATTTCCTGAGTAAGCCATTTAGGTCGAATTTCAGTCTTGACTCTTTTAGTTTTTACTTTGGCATGCTTGTTAAGAATATCATTAAATAATTCATAAAATTTATTCATGATCTCGTTTGTGTCTTTTAGCTCAAGAAGTGAGTTAAAATTTGCATTTTCTAAATCTCTTAAAAACTCATTTTCATTGAATTGTTTAAAATCTCGATATTGGATTTCAGTATGTTTTCCTCTACGCTGTATACAATTAGTTTTCCGTGTCAAACATACAGGGTAGTGGTCAGATATAGCAATAGGGGGTACATTTGTTTCACATATGTTTTCTGGTTTCGTTGTATAAAAATGATCAATTAAGGTATTTGAAGTACTTGTTATTCTAGTAGGAACAGTAACTATCTGTGAAAGTCCAAACTCCTCTAAAGCAGATGCCCAGTATTGTGGGGGGTCTTTCATTAGATCAATATTGAAATCACCTGATAAAATTATTTCAGTATCGTCACAGCAGGAGGCACAGTTCACCTCCCTTGCTAGGTCCTCCGCCCAGCAGGAGGGGGCAGATGGTGGACGATAAGCAGAGCAATAAAATATAGGTTTTGAATTTTTCAGATTTATCTCTAGCCAGATTGTCTCAATGTTACTGATTTCTAAATCAGCTCTACGTTTATATGAAATTTCATTTGAAATGTATATTAAGATTCCACCACCTGCCCTTAGTAAACGATCTTTTCTTTCAAAGACAAAGCCCTCAATATTCAATTCAGAGTTGCCTATCTGCTCAGTCAAAAATGTTTCACATAAACCTAAAATATCTAAAGTTTGTCTGTTTTGAAGTAATAGTTTAATTTCATCTTTTTTGGGGATAATATGACGAATATTTAAATTTCCGAATCGTAAACCTTTTTTTACCAATCCAAATCCTTGATTTTTTTGTGTTGTTTGAATATCATTGTTATGGGTCAGAGGAACCGTTTTCTTTACTTGTGAAACAGAATTGAATGAGCCTGGCATAGGAGAAATGACAGTAGTTTGTTTAGCTGAACTAGGGCTACTTTTAGAATTTGTGATCGATTGATTCTTACATTTAACTTGTGATTCTCTTGTCAATTTAGAATTTGTAGAGTTATAACAGTTATCAGTATCGTCACATAAACATTGAAAGTTATTACATTCAATACAAATAATGCTAAGGATAGAAAAAGAACTAGAATTTGATATAGATTTAGTACGGTTGTTTACGGCTACGCATTCTTTGCCTGATACCTAGAACATGTAAGGACAGGATTTCGTCTTGTGTCCTAATTCCCCGCAATTCCAGCAATCAAGCTTTCGTCCATGTCTACAGTGGCGCGATGTGTGTCCGTGTTCACTGCAGAAGTAGCAAGTCACAGACTGGTAAAAACTTGCATTGGAGTCCGCTATGTTTCGACCGGAATTTCCCCGTAGAATTGAAACTTCCCTATTAATCCGTCTGAGTAGCATCGACGTCCCCTTGTCTGAGAGATGAATCCCATCTTTCCAATACTGAATGCCCTTTGCCTCCTTGAATTCACCTTTGTCGGAAATAAAGAGAGCTCCATACTCATAACAAACATATTTAAGTGTGGTATTCACATGGGATACATCCACATCCCGTCTTGGTAACACTTCGGAGAAATACACTTTGGTACCCGGAGAACGGTGTTTGATGCTGGAGATGATTTCGGCAGCGTCATGTTCAATGGCGTCCATGTCCCGATGAGATGAGGCATCATTTCCCCCGGCTTGGATAATAATGTGCGAGTACTCTGCTACATTTATTTTGAGAAGCTTAGCTTTGATGTTGGAAAGCTTAGCCCCTCTGTTTGTCCGTACATGAACACCCTTTTGTAGTCCTCTGGTTCTTATCCGTTGTAGAATTGAACTGCCAATTATAAGTTTGGCAATCCCAGAGTTTTCCTGTTGTTCATTCGTACCCGTAGATCTTGGAGGTGTTTGTATCGGATGGTTCCGTGGTTCCGTGTTCGTGCCAGAATCAGCTGTAGACTTTGCGTTCTTTTCCGGTAAAGGATGTTCGCATTGAGTATGTCTAGAAACAGAATTATTTGGCACCAAATTCAAACCGTGTACGTCTGTTTCCTTGTTTTTCACAACCTTGATTGACGTCTGGGTATTTTTGTCAAGCATTATTTGTTTGTCATGATCCGTTTCTTTTCGACACTTTAGTTTTTCTTTCAGGTCTTGTAATTCTTTTGCTAAATTACTAATTGCCAGTTGTAAAGATTGAATTGTACTTGCGCACTGTGTACAATTTTGTACATCACTAGAGAGACTGGTCGACATAAGAGAAGCACTTTTGACTGGTGTTGATGCCATTTGTGGTGTTGATTGTTCAAGAACATTACTAGCATCGTTAGTGTCCTTACTCTTGATGTCTTGAATGAATTTGTCAAGCCAGGTATTTGCTGACGAACCTTGAATATGTAAGACGCTTGTCCCAGCATAGAGAGTGGCCGTCACAGAATCACAATCAGACTTGAAAATCTGTCCATTTTTTCCTACTTCTTTAATTGTTTTTAATTCTTCTTTCAAATAGTTCAAAATTGTTTCATATTTCTCCTGTTGGAATGACACAGTTATACTGTACTTGTTAAAAGTCACGTTTAGATAGTGTGGTATACTCACATCAGTAGTGGTGATATTTTCATCTCCATCAAATGATTGTGTAAGTCTAGAAAATGATTTAAATAAGCTTGAATTAATACTTTGATCCATATATTCATTAGACACAGCCATATATTTTGGCTAGGGAAACATAACACAATCACACATGGTAATTTAACAAAGACAACAGGTGAGATCAGAGCTACCCAAAAACACGTCTTATCAGTTCGGCTGCTTATACATTTCGCGATTGACCGGGGGTAAACTAGTTTGCGACGATTAATTTTCGCGATAAAGCCTATTTAGGTTCTCTTTTTAATAGACATATAGTCTTTAAGAACCGGTTCGCGGCGAGAAATATTCGCGATGACGAGGCTCTCGCGAACTTCGCGAAAATTACTCGCACGCGAATAAAAGTTGGTTTACAGTAAGTCGTACGTACGACAAAACAATAAGTTGTACGAACGAGATTCTAAGTCGTACGTATGACATAATAAGTCGTACAAACGAGATACTAAGTAGTTTGAACGAGATATTAAGTCGTTCGTACGAGATATTAAGTCGTACAAACGAGATATTAAGTCGTACAAACGAGATATTAAGTCGTACGTACGAGATACTAAGTCGTACGTACGACATAATAAGTCGTTCGTACGACATACTAAGTTGTACAAACGAGATACTAAGTCGTACGAACGAGATACTAAGATACTTAGTCGTACAAACGAGATTTTAAGTCTTAAGAACGAGATACTAAGGCGTACGAACAAGATACTATAAGATACTAAGTCGTACAAACGAGATACAAAGTCGTAAGAACTAGATTCTTAGTCGTTCGTACGATATAATAAGTCGTACGAACGAGATACTAAGTCGCACCAACGAGATGATATGTCGTACGAACGAGATACTCAGAACTTAGCTGCAGAACTGTAGCTTTATGGTTTTGTATATTAGTCTTTGATCATAAATTAAATGCAAATAATTTGCAATTATATTATATCAATCGAGTTTAGCACCTCTGCCCGAGCGGAACTTGGGATTTTATATAGTTTATTTTATATTTATCTGTAAAACTGTTAGTTTGTTACAATTCATTATAGATTAGGAAGGATAAAGATTTTATGCAATATAATATATTGATTTTGACCTGTGGACTTGCCTATTTTCAAAGCCTTATTAATTTCGGGCTTAAAATGGTATTGTTAAGAGTAAATGGCTTTTAAGGATTTCGTCTATAGAAACAGTGTTTAAATGTTGAAAGAAATTATAAATTACTTTTATAACAACAAGTTGCGATTGGTATAATATGTTTGACCCTTCAGTTAGTCCATCAGTCCTTTTTTATTTCTTTATTTTTCATAAGCATAATTATTCTTAAACAACTGCATATAATTTCATGAAACTTTGTAGATAATTAGGATACAATGTAGAGATGTGCATTTTACCAAAACAGGCACGTAGCAATATTAATAATTAAAATTTTTATTAACAGGCCGATCCCCCCCCCCCCCCCCCGGCTTTTTGATATGTACAGTAAAGTGAAATAAAGGTAATGTACATGTAGTATTATATGGTAGAAAATGGTACGGAAAGAAGTTGGTACTTTAAAAAAAGTGCCCCCACCCCTCCCCGAAATAATATTTTCTTGTTATTTTTACTTCTCAACTTTTTTCAGTAAATTTTTTCTATGTCTGTTCCCTAACCCCCCCCCCCCCCCCCCTCTCCAAAAACGATGCTACGTCACCGCAAGAAATTTTATTCCTTTATTTTTCTAGGAATTTTAGCCCGTTTCAACTTAAAAAGAAGATGGGCGCATTTGGCGTGTGATCTGCAGGAATCATTTGTGCGAAACATTTATGGTTTAAATGTCCATGATTTTGTTGGCTGGTTACATAACTGGTCAGACTTTACAAACAATTCCAAAGGGTTTTTTTTCATGCAGTTTGAAAGACCTTGTAAGATTGAATCATTTATGTCCGTTTTTCCTAGGGGGTACTAAGACATAGTAATGTTTCAAAAGAATTAACACTTTAAATATTTAATGCATAGACGCTTGATACGCACATGTCACAGTAAATTATAGAATAGAAGATCGGAATCGATTTCACAAAAAACCAAACTGAACCAAAATTTATATAAATCAAAATTTTAATACATCAACAGATGAAACGAAACTGACAAAATAAATTGTTTGCATGAAAAAAAATAACGTCCCACTCCAGGCTCGAACCAAAAACATTTCGCATAAAGCGCACTGAACAGGTCATCCAACTTACTGAGCTATCATCACTGCACATAAACCGATGACTTTAAAAGGACAAAGAAGCACCGCATTCACACATTTAGATTTTTTGGGGAAAAGTTCATTTTTCGTGGTCTCTGGGTCTTCTCTCCATTTTTTTTTAAAATGTGTATTTGTTTCTTTGAACTAGAATACCAACAAAAATGTTTCAAAATCATGGAGAGAAGACCCTTAGATAGAAAATTTTTAGAAAAACATTTTCAAAATGTACAATTTTGTACCAAATGTCTGATCTGGCCAATTTTAAAGTTATTTTTTAGGAAATCAACGCTCAATTTCGGGAAAATATTTTACGTTTCTGTCGCACAGGAACTCGATAAATAAAATGAATGTTAAAATTTCATGTGACATGTCAATAAAATATTCATTTTTCAATTACGCCCAGATTCCTGCCGAATGCCAATCAAAAGCGCCCTCGTTCTTTGGCCATATGTTGAATGGAAAAAATGAACACTTTGTGAGCGCAACCCCGCTTAAGAGGAATGGGGGGTGGGGGTATCGGGGCTATTAGAAGAAGAGCTCCATATCAGAATTATAAATTTAAAAAGCTGAAATAAATGAAAATTTTCCTTATCAAATAATAGTTTACAGCTTATTTATTCGATAAAACAACATTTCATATATACTCTTCAAAAAAAAAAATAAAAATAAAAATAAAAAATAAAGAAACGCATAGTAGAATTTTAGTGCCACATTGAACATAGAGATTATTAAGTAAAATGATGCATTGTAAAACAGAATTGTGAAAGCAACAGGAATACTATCTAAATGTCATAATCACTCAACAATTTTAAAATTTTAGTCATTTTAAGGGTATTTAAGATCAATATCTGGTATGCCCCCTGCAGACACAAATGATAGCCACAAACGGCATGTAATGGAAGCAATTAAGAAATGAATTTAATTTTTGAAGATTCATGAGGTTATGAACTACGACGCTTAACGCCGGCATATTTCATGAAGCGCGTTAGCGCTTCATGATAAATATGCGGGCGTGAAGGTTGTAGTTCATATACCTCATGAATCTTCAAAAATTAAATTCATTTCTTATATTTACATTATTTTTCTGATGACTTGCCATAAATTTGGAGTATATATGATAACAGCCAATTTTGGCCCCCTAAAAATCAACATTTTAAAATGAAATTCAAATATGCTTAATTATACCCCCGCTTGAAAAGCGGGAGGGTATATAGTAATCGTTAATTCCGTCCGTCCGTCTGTCCGTCCGTCCGTCTGTACGTCCGTCCGTCCGTCTGTTACGCTTTGGGGTACCTTTCTCTTATCCTCAACTCCTCTTAAACCACTGAGTGAAATTTAATGAAACTTTCACAGAATCTTTACTACATATTGCCATTGTGCACCTCCTATTTCATGTTTTGATCCGACAAATGTTTTGGGTTTCCTGGCCACAGCAAAACATGGACTTTGCCATTATAATCATATGGGAGGCGGGGGGTATCATTTAGTGAGCTCATTGCTCACAGTACCTCTAGTTGATATTTATTTTGTAGAAGAGATTATATTAGAAATATTTCCAATATATTTTTCACATTTATATGCACTCACTAGCTGTAAATGACATGAAAAATAATGCTATTTTTGCTATCTAACAAAAAACAAACAAAAATATGCCTTTTTCTTGATGTTTTTATACCCCCCGCTTGAAAAGCGGGAGGGTATATAGTAATCGTTAATTCCGTCCGTCCGTCCGTCTGTACGTCCGTCCGTCTGTTACGCTTTGGGGTACCCATCTCTTATCCGCAACTCCTTTTATACCACTGAATGAAATTTGATAAAACTTTCACAGAATCTTTATTACATATTGCCATTGTGCACCTCCTATTTTACTTTTTGATCCGACACATATTTTGGGTTTCCCATAGCAAAACATGGACACTGCCATTTATACACATTTGGGAGGCGGGGGGTATCATTTAGTGAGCCCATTGCTCACAGTACCTCTAGTTTCTTATAGGAAACATATAGAGCGCAGTGTAGAACATACATAATTTTTCTGTCACTAATTAGTATTGGATAGATACATCTTTGGTAAAAATATAAATCTTGTTCTAGGCTGCGCTTTATATTTTGTGGAAGAAAAACTGCTTGAAAACTAGAGGTACTGTGAGCGATGAGCTCACTAAATGATACCCCCCGCCTCCCATATGGTTATAACTGGTGAAAAAGTCCATGTTTTCCTGTGGCCGGGAAACCCAAAATATGTGTCGGATCAGAATGTAAAATAGGAGGTGCACAATGGCAATATGTAATAAAGATTCTGTGAAAGTTGCATCAAATTTCATTCAGTGGTATGAGAGGAGTTGCGGATAAGAGATGGGTACCCCAAAGCGTAACAGACGGACGGACAGACGGACGGAATTAACGATTACTATATACCCTCCCGCTTTTCAAGCGGGGGGTATAATAAGCAGTTTTATGCAAAATATGCTAAAATGGCGGGAAAACGTTATTTTTATGATGTCATATTTCTAAAATAACAGCATTTTGATCAAAATGAAAATGACCAATAAAGGTCGCATATATAGTTGTACAAATTAAAGCTACATATAAAGTAGAAGTAAGATATTCATTTTAAGGGGCCAATTGAGACACTTACCATATATCGCTCTTTACGCCGTTCAACTGTCATTTTTAAAACAAAACAGTGTGCACTATATTTTTTTACTTTTTGACGACAAGATCGGTATTATGAAGTAACAATGGAGATATTCATGCTTATTCGTGATACATAGCTAATGTAGTTCATGAGAAAATGTACTGCATTTTATTTTGTAAAGAATCATAGGGGAAATTTATTAAAAAATGTAAATATTAGAAATTGTATAGGAATACTCTCCAACTTCAAATATAGAACTTTATTCAGCTGTTGCAGAGTCTGGGGATGCAATTGTCTTTGGCAAAGCATATCACTCCATTTTGCCCAATGTAGTTTAATTTGGATTAAATCTAGGGATTTAGATGACAAAGTCCATGTTTTACTGTGGCCGGGAAACCCAAAATATGTGTCGGATCAAAAAGTAAAATAGGGGTGCACAATGGCAATATGTAATAAAGATTCTATGAAAGTTTCATTAAATTTCACTCAGTGGTTTAAGAGGAGTTGCGGATAAGAGATGGGTACCCTAAAGCGTAACAGACGGACGGACGTACAGACAGACGGACGGACATAACGATTACTATATACCCTCCCGCTTTTCAAGCGGGGGGTATAATAAAGCAAATGTCGATGTTTATAAATAATTGTGATAAATAGTAACACTAAACATTGATAAATAAAATCAACCCATGTGTCACTTTTCGTAAACAGTGAATTTGAGGTAGGACAAAACACCCTTAAATTCTATTTTAACCCATTTCTTAATAAAGTGCCGCGCCACAGCAAGATACGCCCGTCAAAAAAAAATAAAATTTTCTTGAACAGCTTAGCATGCAAGAAAATCACGTCAACCTTAATTCTAAGATTTCCATGATTTTTCCATTCCTTCAAATATTTATCCATTCCCTGTGATGTAGGCATTAATTATAATAAATATTACATCATTAATAGATTTCTATCCTGGTTGTGTTAAACCTTGTCAAATGCCCATCATATTAAACAATATCAAATTAGTCTTAACATTAAGTCTTAACTTAATCTATACCAAATTAATTTTGAAAAGAAAAAGGCCGGCCATCAAATGACATATGTTATAAACTGACCAGCACTTCTTCTGTCTAATCCCCAAAGGGTACAGATAAGACTGCTGATTGAGACAGCTAGCCTTCCTACATTGAACTCATTAATTAATTTTTAACTGGATGCTTGTCTACTCATTACTACCAAGATATGAATGGGTCTGCACTATCTACCGTAAAATTTTTTTAAGCAAATAAAATATTCAAAGATTTTTTTTGGTTGAGATTTAATAATTTAATTTTAGTTGTAACGCGTCATTTGATTGGATAAAAAATTAATCTAAATTGTATAATCTGGTTTGCTTACGTCACAATGACTTACGTCAAAATCGTATCAATCCGCTTGACGTTACGTTTAAAAAATGAACAACCTGAAGGCGTTTTAAAGAGAGAAATTGTCTTGTTTTATATTCTTAATGATTGAAAATTAAATTATAAGGAATGAATTAAATAGCAACCCAAATTATGCTGCTATAACCTGGGTTGGAGCAGTTTACGCTTTTTTATAAACCGCTTCGCGGTTTATAAAGCGTAAACTGCCCCAACCCAGGTTATACAGTATAATTTGGGTTGCTATTTAATTCATTCCTTAAATGTCCTACAAGTTTTAATATGTAATTCATATGGACATGCTGATTCCACCCCACCCCATAAAATTAGTTAAAAGTTAATAATATTATATATATAATATCAGATTATAGTCTATTATGCAATATCAAATTAGTTTTTATTACTTTGCATCAAATTCATTTTAAAACTTAGGCTAGCCAACAAGAGCTATTTTTAATCTAACAGGCTTACCCATTTGCCCAATACTCAAGGGATATATATAACACTGATGCTCTATCAGTTAGATCCTCACACTCAAAACTCATTAATTTCTCTCTCTAATTTGACATGCAATTTTCTGTTATCAAAATTCTTCTTGATCAGTGCTTGATAATTACACTCAAGGGAGAGGTAGGAATTCGCTAACATACATTATACTTGTTATAGATTGCTGTCAAGTATATGCTTAAAAAAATAAGTATTTTCTTGATTTAACACTTTTTAATCGGTTAGCTAGCTAACCGCTTTATGGCATGGGTGCTCCAAAACCGGAAACTTCCATAAGGCGCTACCTATCGACATCGCTTTATGGCAAGTAACCTTATCCTTCTGCAACCAAAACCGGAAACTTCCACAAGGCGCTACCTATCGACAACGGTAACTTCAGCAAAGCGCTTCCTATGATTTGTATACTGTTGGCGTAATACGCCCCCTGGTGAGAGATTGACAATATGCTGTGTACGAAGATTGGCTATTATAACTATTATATCAAATTCTTATTAGTACCAAAGCATTGGCAAAACTTAGAACACTAACTTCAAGAACTGAGAATATGGTCCTTATTACATGTACATCGTGCGATCGCGATTTATAGCAACTGTTAGTTTATTTTTGAAAGTTGAATGATACGGTTAATTATACAGCAGGTTGAAGGTTATTACATACTGCCAAAAACATCAGCAAATCTCTCGATCGAGTTTGATTTTCCTTGCCAAAGTATTAAGAAACACCATTTATTAAGTTAAGTAATACCTGAAAAACGTTTTTATAAAAACACCAAATACATCTGTAAGTTTTACACTTTTTGTAACGTTTTTATGGAAACAATAGGATTACCTCAACAAACGTTTGTTTTCTTCTCTTTTCTTCTCTGTCTAATAAACAGTTATAAAAGCTCTGCTCCCAGGGGTAAATTCTCTACTCCGTCTTTGATAATTTATTACATGTACAAACGATCATAAGGGATCACTTACTTTTAGTTTAAAAAAAAATAATGGGGCACTTAAAGTAGTAAAATTAATTTTGAAAAAATGGATATATATATTAGTTTTAATCGGCATTGTGATTCTCTTCTAAAAATCAACCGATATTATTATTCACAGAAGAACGAGGTATGAAAAACTTGGCAATTAGCAAAAATTTAAAATATATACTTAATGCTTATTTATAAGTTTTGAAAATTTGATCAATTCTTAGGGAACGTATTATTAGCTGTGAAAATACTTTTTAAATTTGAATTTGTCCAATTTGTCGATTATTATTTTGAGCGTTTGAGTAGAATTAAATTAAAATACAGGTGTTTAGAGGCACATTGATAGAAAAGAAATCAGTGTATATTGTTTAACCGACATATTGAAGAAAGTGACACTGATAACTTCTTAAGTTACACTGACTTTTAGTGTACATTTGAATTTTTAAATGCTAGTATTGATTGATTAGACAACTTTCCTTTTCACATGTTTTATTTGAGAACAATATTGCATGAAGAGTATACATGGCAAATACACATTATATGTCCTTATCTAGACATATTGTGCAAGACTTCTTTTAATGATTCTCATATACCATTTACTTTATTCGAACATTTATTTGTTTGAAAAGTCAATAAAGTACATTTCATAAAGCTTGATAATCTTGTTTACTCGCCAGTCTTCCCGTAGAAGTAGTAGTTCATAATATTACTAAACGGAAGTATTCAGTATCTGTATCAAAATACAGAATGATCAATGATCGATTTAAGAAGAAAAGCTGACTCCCGAAAGTTCAAGAGCTACGAGGGTCGTTCAATAAGTAATGCAATACACAGTATATCATAATAAATGTTGAGACATCTAAATACAGAAAATCCAATGAATTTTGATACTGTCTTCGCGAAGAAATCCATGTTTGAAGTAGGCATGGTCACTACACTGAGCTGAAAACTGTTTAAAAATGATCTCTGCCAGGAAAATAAAAATAAGAGCGTATTTGAAAATTGCACTTTTTATATAAATCGCCGCAAACCTCATATTTAAGATATGATTTTTACATGTAGAAGAAAATTATCTGGAACGCTGTATACTTTTCGGATGGATTCAATAATTCAGAAGAAAAACAAGAGAGTTCAAATATAGCAGTCAATGTGGTCAATTGAAATTTGAGGGGATACCTAAAAATATCGACTTTATGTGCCAAATGAATTTAGAAAATACCATATTTACATGGAAAGACATTGTTAAGATATTAAACATTTAATCGTCACAGAAGTATGTAGAATTCTGACATAGGAAAGAAATATAACAATATTTCAATAAGATAGGTGCCCTATTTTCTCTCAAATGCCCAAGAGAGAACATTCGTTAAATGTGAAAACGGTTTATTTAAAAACAAATGTCTAAACAAAATAAAAGATTTGATACCTTAGCTTAATGTATGACGAAACATGGGTGCCCCCTTTTTTATCTGTAAAATAAGATTAATGATAAAAATATAGAATCAAAGAAAAGGGTGTCATTTAATTATCATAAAGAGAAGCAATGGCGCCAAACATGTTTTATTAGTTTTCATGTATTTACAGAGGTCCATAAAACATGTAAATACATCCAAATGTAGGACTAGCAATGGTAAGTTTTATCTTCAAATTGCACAAAGGAATGTTGAACAGATTTCCTGCAAAGGAAGTCCAGAATTTTATGACCAGGGTATTTTTCTTGTGCCTGACAACGCAGCTGCATATACGCTTAGGAAAATAATTTTATAAAGAAGATTTTGAAGAAAAGAAAGTATGCAAGACTTTTCAATCACCCATATTAGCTTGATCGCAGCCACTGTGAGATCTTTTCATTTCCAAAACACATGAAAACAATTAAAGGAAGATTGTACAATGTTAGATATGTCATGGGAAATGATATTCGTCAGTTTCTTTGGGGCATCCTTATAGATGAGTATGCTGAGGATTTCTGTTCATGGATACAAAGACCTAAGATACGCGTACAGGGTACCAGGAAATGCCTTGAGGAATTGAAACTATTAAGAATATGTACTGCGTACTTTTCTTACTTTTAGATGACATGTTGCATTACTTATTGAACGACCCTCGTTGGATCTGTTGCCTAGAAGAAGTAAGCATCCCTCGTTGACAGGTTATACCCGCGATGAGCCTACAAAACTGGAGTTCTCTGATATCAATTCATTTACAAAGTCTCTGCTCAGTCATCCTTTCTTCTCTGACTAGCCAGCTGTAGATCTACACTAATCCAAATCCATTAATCAAAAGAATTTGTCATTTTTTTTTAGGTATTTGCTATAGTAGGCTTTACAATTACGTAACTTTAGATTCAATAGAGCATGAAAGACAATTAAATTTTCAACATCAACATAATTGTTTTCATCCAGAGAACGATTGGATGCCACCAAGAGAGAACTTTTAAAAATGCACTTCCTGTCTTTCAAACTGAAGAAATCTCATGTTTAAATTTTGAAACATGCATTTCAATCTAATTAAAATTTATTTAAATGTTCCAAATCCGCTACCGCTTCTCAAACATCTAACATTCCATTCGGGGTCACATCAGAGCGACCTTTCGATTATGAATGCATGTACTAGTAAACACAAACACTTTGGCCATGTAGATTCAAGCCTTGGTAAACAATTCTCAAATTAATTCCACGGCTACATATCATCATTATTACGTTGAATTAAAGTAATTTTGGAATCAATTTCATGTATAGTATGCAGTCTGGCATCTGAACGTGAATAATGCAAACGAAAGAGCACAAACTATACAAGATACCCACACGTCATACATAACACAGCTTATGCAATGCATATTTTGTTTACTACAAAACTCCTTGGGTGTTTTGGTTCTGTGGTGAAAACAAGAAACCCATCTGAACTATAAGCCAAGATTTCGGAGGAACCATTTTCTTTGGCTAATCGAAGATTCACTCTTACATGACCCCAAATAGGATCTTGTTAGATGTTTGAGAAGCAGTAGCGGATTCGGAACATCTAATTTTAATTAGATTGCATCCATCTGTGACATCAGTTTGGAATGTTATTGGTTTTACTATTAAGTAAAGTATTACAAAAACAGAATGTCTGTTTTTTTTCTCTGATGATATTGGACAAAGATAATATGCATACTTAAATATCATCATTTCATGCACTTTTTTCTGTACATATTAGAAGAAAGCATGCTAACCGCTTTTCAGTACCTTCAATACTTTGATTAATAAGGACAGTGCAATACTCTTACATTACTTGGGATGCTTAAATGAATAGTAAAAAGACACATTTAAAACAAATTCACTTAAATTAAAGGTCACAGTGACCTTGAAATTGGTTGCGACACACCTTCTACCTAAGATGCATAAACTGGCCAGGTTTGATGATTGTAAGTCTTTAGTTTTCTAGTTATGGGCCGGAAAGGATTTTTCCATATTTGGCTATAACTTCTTAATAAAAGGTCAGAGCGACCTACTTTTTGTGCACGACACACCTTCTACCCAAGACGCATCAGATGACAAAGTTTGATAATCCTAAGCCTAATATAGTATTAAAGTTATGAGCCGAAAACGAAAAAGCTAACAGACAGACGGACACGAAACCTTTAACATAATACGTCCCGTCTTAAGACGGGCGTATAAAAAGTAATGGAGAAAAAAGAATAATATTACTATATTTACAGCATTGAATGATCCCTGGAAGAAAAATGATAAGTTTTGGCACATTTGCACCATATTTTGTGAAAAAATCAGAGAATCCTATATATTGGTCACTTGGGAACTTACATTTTGGAATGTGTTTACGCTATCTAAGTGCAATAAACAAGCAAGTAACAGTCTGTTATAAAGTGCAGAGTGACTTTTGTTCCATATATAGCAGAGGGCTGATATTAGACACATATATAAGGGGTCTCCAATCTTTATATACTACAAAGGTCAAGGTCATATCAAGAGGTCATATATGTGGGCAATAAAAGTGTGGTTGAATTTCTTTCATATCATATATAAAGAGAGATTTTGCATCCTAGAACAAAAATATCAAAGTTTCAGAAAAAATGAATTTGAGGGAAAAATTAAGCTTATCTATTTTGTCCAACTTGAAGGAGGCTGGTGGGTCAACAAATTAATCCCAAATTAACCACCAGATTTAAATAACTTATTTTTTTTAGATACGGTATCTTTAGCTGTCAACTATCATTTGACAAAGAAAAAATTCATACATTTTAGTTTTAAAAGTTGATCATTTTTGTATATCTTTATATGGAGCTATCCTTTTAAAGGAGATTGAAATAGTCTAAAAATGGCTGCCACCCCAGCCTCTTTTAAATAAGGTAATTCAAAAGAAATCCACTCCCTTTAGATCCTTAATCTCATTGGCTATCCCAAAATAAAATCAGTCAAGGTCAGTAAACATGGCGGATAAATTTAAGTTCTGATGTTGACATACACGAAAAATACGGATATATAGATTGTTCTGTATATTTTTGGATAGATGTATGTCTGGGATAACTACATTTTTGAAGTCGAGGTAAGATAGCATTTTTAAGAACAACGTCATAAAATATCGCGACGTCACGCTTGACGTCGTGAATAGCGATCCGGTATACAGAGCATAAAAAAAATGACTTTAGGAAAAAGAAAATTCACGTCTAGATCTATATTTGCTTTCAATTCCCTCTCCCCTTTTTTTTTTGGGGGGGGGGGGGGAGGGCTACATCTTCTTATAATCTCCGTAATGATGCAATGTGGCAGCGATTCACTCCCGCACGGATTTCGGCTCAAATTGTCATTAAACAGCTGTTTTATTTATATTTTGATCTGATACTTTGAAATCGACATACATAAAAAATTAATCTAGTTCTTCTTCATGAAAATGTAATCAAAATCCATAACTTTTATCTGGTCTATTATCTGAAAAATGTATGTTGAATTCAGCATCCGAAGCAAGTCCATTAGTGTGCATCCTAAGATGTATCGTCCATGCAAGTTTGCTCATTATACGGCTCATAGTTAATTGGAAATGAAACATGCATCAAAAACATTTTCATTCATCCACAAAAAGGAGGTCAGATTCAGCATCCGAAGCAAGCCTGGTAGTATGCATCCTTAGATGTATCATCCATGCAAGATTGGTCATTAAAGAACTCATAGTTCCTTGAAAATGAAACCTGCACCAAAAACTTTAACCTGTTCACTCAACCAGAAAATGTAGGTCAGATTCAGCATCCGAAGCAAGCCCGGTAGTGTGCATCCTTAGATGTATCATCCATGCAAGTTTGGTCAATATACGGCTTATAGTTACTTGGAAATAAAACCTGCATCAAAAACTTTAACCTGTTCACTCAACCAGAAAATGTAGGTCAGATTCAGCATCCGAAGCAAGCCTGGTAGTATGCATCCTTAGATGTCTCATCCATGCAAGTTTGGTCAACATATGACTTATAGTTACTTGGAAATGAAACATGCACCAAAAACTTTAGACCTGTTTACTCAACCGGAAAATGTAGGTCAGATTCAGCATCCGAAGCAAGCCTGGTAGTATCTATCCTTAGATGTATCATCCATGTAAGATTGGTCATTAAAGAACTCATAGTTATTTGAAAATGAAACCTGCACCAAAAACTTTAACCTGTTCACTCAACCAGAAAATGCAGGCCAGATTCAGCATCCGAAGCAATGGTAGTGTGCATCATTATATGTATCATCCATGCAAGTTTGGTCAACATAAGGCTTAAAGTTACTTGCAAATGAAACCTGCACAAAAACTATAACCTGTTCACTCAACCAGAAAATGTAGGTCAGATTCAGCATCCGAAGCAAGCCTGGTAGTATGCATCCTTAGATGTCTCATCAATGCAAGTTTGCTCATTATAGGGCTCATAGTTACTTAGAAATGAAACCTGCACCAAAAACTTAAAACCTGTTCACTCAACCGGAAATTGTAGGTCAGATTCAGCATCCGAAGCAAGCCTGGTAGTATCCATCCTTAGATGTATCATCCATGTAAGATTGGTCATTAAAGAACTCATAGTTACTTGAAAATGAAACCTGCACCAAAAACTTTAACCTGTTCACTCAACCAGAAAATGTAGGTCAGATTCAGCATCCGAAGCAAGCCCGGTAGTGTGCATCCTTAGATGTATCATCCATGCAAGATCATAGGGGCTTGTCTTCCGGATTGATAAATGTAAAATAATTTTTTTTAAAATTTGTATTTACATTAAATTCACTCTAAAAGTTGCTTTAATAAAGATTCTGACATAATCAGGCGAGAAAAATAATGTTAAAAAAAAGTACTACACCTATATACATAAACTCTCATAAGGGACGCAAGCTGACATCTTGGAAAAAATACCCCCTCCCACTTCAGCACCTATCTCAGGACTCTAAAGCATTAATTTATTTCGTTGCCACAGTTCTCTTCCCTACAGTGATGATTTTCCTAAATGTTGATGCGGCTGTCCGTCGTGAACACGCGTTTAATCAACAGAAAACGAATATAATTTCTTCGATTTGGAGCTCATCTCGCTGAATCGACCCAAAAAGAACGGAAGTTGACATGGTTGCCTGGTAACGACGCAATGGCTATAATCGTGGAATTGCATATAGCGCGCTTTTAGAGCAAGTGTCCTGTAAATTATGTAACAAATTACTTATATATTAAACAAGTCTTGACAGTTTAGCTTGTGAAACCAAACTTTAGCCCGTATTTATCAGTTTTCACTGTCTTTTTCTTGTCGGTAAACATTTTTTCCGCGAAACTGGAAGTTCTTTGGTGTTACCATTTGCTTTCGATTACCCTCTGAGTTTTCCGTATACAATAATCATCTGCCCTTGCAATTTTGTTAACTTACGTTCTTTTGAGTCGATTCAGCGAGATGAGCTCCAAATCGAAGAAATTGTATTCGTTTTTTGTTGTTTAAATGCGTGTTCACGACTGACATCCGCATCAACATTTAGGAAAATCATCACTGTAGGGAAGAGAACTGTGGCAACGAAATAAATTAATGCCTTAGAGTCCAGAAATAGGTGCTGAAGTGGGAGGGGGTATTTTTTCCAAGATGTCAGCTTGCGTCCCTTTGAGAGTTTATGTATTTAAACAATAAAATGCTTTCGTTGTTTGTTATTACTGGAAGTAACGGAAGCAGCTGTTGCAGAAAAATACATAACCCGCGGAAGCGGGTTATGTAAATTTTTTCTGCAATAGCTGCGACCGTTAATTCCAGTAATAACAAAGAAAGACATTTTATTGTTTATATTTATATCTGTTTTAATAATCATTTAAAGTAGGATTAAAAAGATTAATTATTGTATTAATGATGCCAACGTCTTTATACGTTTCATTGATGGAACAGCCACTGATCAAGAAATCTGTACAAGCGACATGCCTACTGTAGTTCATGCAGTGATTAACGCAATGGGTTTTCTTAAGAAATAAAGGAGAAAATATTCAGTGGATGTTAATATATAAGTGTAGGCCCTAGTACTTTTTTAAAAACATTATTTTTCTCGCCTGATCATGTCAGAATCTTTATAAAAGCAACTTTTAGAGTGTATTTAATGTAGATACAAATTTAAAACAAGAGGCCCATGGGCCACATCGCTCACCTGAGTAACTTGGGTTATGCAGATCTTTACCAGATTCCCCCTCTTGCTATACCTATCATGCCCAACAACCCCCTTTCCTTTTTTATTTTAAAACTTTAGAATCTACACTACCCGAGGATGCTTCCACATAAGTTTCAGCTTTCCTGGCCCAGTGGTTCTTGAGAAGATTTTTTTTAAAGATCTGTTCTATATATTTCTATGTAAAACTTGGATTCCCTATTGTGGCCCCACCCTACCCCCAGGGGTCACTATTTTGACAATTTAATATCTACACTACCCAAGGATGCTTCCACATTAGTTTCAGCTTTCCTGGCCCAGTGGTTCTTGAGAAGAAGATTTTTTAGTGACCCCACCCTATTTTTGTCTTTTCTTGATTATCTCCCCTTGTAAGGGGACTTGGCCCTTCATTTTAACAATTTAAACTCCCCTTAACCCAAGCATGCTTTGTACCAAGTTTGGTTAAAATTGGCACATTGGTTCTTGAGAAGAAGTCGAAAATGTGAAAAGTTTACAGACGGACGGACGGACAGACAGACGGACGGACGATGGACAAAATGTGATCAGAAAAGCTCACTTGAGCCTTCGGCTCAGGTGAGCTAAAAAAATTATTTTACATTTATCAATCTGGAAGACAAGCCCCTATGTGCAAGATTGGTCATTAAAGAACTCATAGTTACTTGGAAATGAAACCTGCACCAAAAACTTTAACCTGTTCACTCAACCGGAAAATGTAGGTCAGATTCAGCATCCGAAGCAAGCCCCGTAGTATGCATCCTTAGATGTATCATCCATGCAAGTTTGGTCGACATAGGGCTTATAGTTACTTGGAAATGAAACCTTCACCAAATACTGCACCAAAAATGTTAACCTGCTCCAAAAATCTGGTCATTTCTTTGTTTAAACTGCAGCATCTGAATCTAGGACTAGTACAATAGACGAATTTCACATTCCTAAGAGTTATCTCCCGTTGTCGGCGTAACGCTCATTTTTCCCACGTTGTCCTTTCTAAGTTACCTGTTAACATTTTTAAAATTCAAACGTTATATGACAATTTCGATCTGTACCTGTATTGCCAGAGTATGGGGCAACATGAAAAACATAATGAGCTTATTCCTATAGATTTTATTTCTAGGATACTGACCCATCAAGTTGGTAAGGTTATAGAGGGAAAACAGCGTCTTACGCCTGTTGACCCCGGATTGACCCTGCAAAGGGGAATAACTTTTGTAAATGTGAAAGTCGTCTATGAAAGACACTAGAAGCATCTTCACGACATAGAAGTACTTAAAAAGAAAACTGCCCCAAAAAACTTAACCTTAACCTGGGACGCCAACACCGTCAGCATAAGCTCCACCCAACTTCGTTGAGGTGAGCTAAAAATGAACCCGAAGACAAATTTATTTTTTCACATATATTTATTTCAAATCAATTCTATTTTTAAATACCAAAGGATAAAGAAATTCGTCTGCACGATAAAAAAAATTATTGATATTTTTTAAAATCAAAACCTTGCCTGAAAACAAACCAAAGACGACGTTTTTCCTATACAATTCAATAGAATACCGTTGAAAATCATCAGAAAATCTAGTTAATATCAGATATGAATTTATTTTTTGAAAATTCATGATATACATGAACTACAAAGCTTCTCGCCAGCATATTTATCGCGCTTCATAAAATATGGCGGCATGAAGCGTCATAGTTTCAAAAAATCAATGAATTTATTTCTGTATTATGAATGAAACTTTTGATGGCAGGTGCATAGTTGGAGAAAACAGAAAGTACTAGTATGTAAATATAATGTTACGGTTTCTTAAGATTTCGATTTATAATAGATGACGAATGGTAATAAAAAAATAAAAACACTTTTTTACTTTTAAGATGTCATGTATTACACCAATTAAACATAATTTAATTCATTGACTTTAGAATCTGCCTTGTTATTATTCACATTGTGTTAAAAATTGAAATTATTCATATTATAAATATTTACATATATAAATTCGAGAAATTGTGGACCTGATTATATACATCATCTGTACAATTCAATTAATGTGACAAAAATATAGAAGGTAGGCAATAAATTAATAATATTTATGTAATATTTAAATCATTCAGAAAGTATTTTCTTAATTCATAATTTCTTTATACAATGTATATAAATTTTATGTACCACAAGTTATCCTGACAAACATGTATTTTTTAATGCTTTAAAAACTTGATTTTTTTGGTCAAAACAACACATCTTTACTAAATATTTACACAGTCAAATAAGAGGCCCATAGGCTACATTGCTCCCCTGAGCACTTTTGCTAGGAAAAAGCAGAAATCAATACACTATTGAAAAGTTAAAATGTAAAAATAAATGTCTTTGCTGTTCTTGAGAAGAAGATTTTTAGAGATTTTTCTATGTATCCCAATGTAAAACTTTGATTGCCTATTGTGGCCCTACCCTACCCCGGGGGTCATGATGTGAAGAGACTTGAATTTACACTACCTGAGGATATGACCAATCATGATAGCTTTGCTTTTCTTGAGAAGATTTTCCTTATGTATTCCTGCATAAACATTGCTTGCCCACTCTGCCCCCACCCCATCCCATACATGATTTGTACAAAATTGGATCTACATTACATTGTAACTGGGGGTGCTTCCAAATAAATATGACTAAAACATGGCTTTGCTGTTTTTGAGAAGGTTTTTGAAGATTTTCCTTATGTATTCCTTTTATATAAAACTTTGATCACCCATTATGGTCCCACCCAACCCCAGGGGGTAATGAATCCAAACTATCTGAGGATGATTTCACATAAGTTTCATATTTTGTAATTATTTCTGATTATAGTCTTTATAGTAGGCAAAATATGAAAGTTTTAACAAAACATTGCAGCATTAAAGCATTATTGATGGTGATTTTTCAATATTTGTTTTTAGAGGTTAGTTGTCCCCTTCATTTTTCTCTGCCCTGCTACTTTTTCATGAACAGAATGCATTAATTTCATATGAAGGATAACCTTAAACAATTCTTGTCGATCCGATTTATTCAAAAAATCATATCGTCGACTGTAGTGAAGAACCGGTTTCTCCACATGCTTAAGTGATCCCGATCTGGTGGTAGTTTGAATTGTTTCCCAGCTGACTACATTTGACTGTAAATGCGTAACAGTCACCTGCAAAGAAAATTTAAATAATTTTTTTTCAATGAGAATTAATTAAAAGAGCTGTAAATTACAAGAGGCCCAAGGGCCTTAATGGTCATCTGAGAATAAAACAACAATCCATAGAAGATCCATAGAGTATACGAGTAAAATAAAGTGATAGAATAAGCTTATGTAAATCTTTTTTTTCCATTGTGGCCCACCCTACCCCTGGGATCATGATTTTAACAATCTTGAATCTACAGTACCTGAAGATATTTCAACATTTTATCTTTCTTAGTCCAGTGGTTCTGGAGAAGAAGATTTTTCCAATGTATTTCTATATAAAACTTTGATCATCCATTTTGGCCTTACCCTACCCCTGGGGGTCATGATTTGAACAAACCTGAATTTACAGGCTTCACCCTACCCTAGGGATTATGATTTTTTTAACAAACTTGAGTCTTCACTACCTGAGAATGTTTCCATATAAGTTTAATCTTACCTGGTCCAGTGTTCCTTTAGAAGATTTTAAAAAGATACCAATAATTTTTCACTAATTCGTAATCATTTCCCCTTTGAAGAGGACATTGAATAAATTTAAGGTAGGATTCTTCTCACATTTCTTGTATTTAAAATTTAATGAAATTTTCACAGAATCTAGATCTAGAGAACAATATTACTAAGTGATGGTATCAGTTAGATTAAATTTGACCGTGTAATATTAGAGGCAAGGTCAGGTCAAAGTCATTACCCTTTTCCTGAACATTAAGAATAAAAAAATACCGTTTCCAATCATGCGATTCCTACTTTAAATTCAAAAGATTGAATTTTTTTTTTGCATAAAAAGATACTACTATATAGGGCCTCTAAGATGATATTACCAAATTGACATGGATAATTTAAACAAGAGGCCCATGGGCCACATCGCTCACCTGAGAAGCTTTGACCATTCTGTTCTTTACCAGATTTCCCCCTTGTTATACATAATGCATCCCCACCCTACCCCACTGATCATAATTTAGACATTTTAAAATCTACACTACCCCATGATCCTTCCATGGGCACATATGTTTCAGCTTTTTTGGCCCAGTGGTTCCTGAGAAGAAGATTTTCAAAGATTTTCCTATATATTTCTATGTAAAACTTTGATTCCCTATAATGGCCCCACCCTTCCCCCGGGGGTCATTATTTGAACAATTTAGAATCTACACTATACCAGGATGCTTCCACATAAGTTTCAGCTTTTCTGGCCCAGTGGTTCTTGAGAAGAAGATTTTCAGATTTTTCCTATTTATTTCTATATAAAACTTTGAATCCCCATTGTGGCCCCGTCCTTCCCCCGGGGGTCATTATTTGAACAATTTAGAATCTACACTATACCAGGATGCTACTACATCAGTTTCAGCTTTTCTGGCCCAGTGTTTCCTGAGAAGTAGATTTTCAAAGATTTTCCTATATATTTCTATGTAAAACTTTGAGACCCCATTGTGGCCCCGCCCTTCCCCTGGGGGTCACGATTTGAACAATTTAGAATCTACACTATACCAGGATGCTTCCACATAAGTTTCAGCTTTTCTGGCCCAGTGGTTCTTGAGAAGAAAAATTTTCAAAGATTTTTCCTATATATTTCTATGTAAAACTTTGATACCCCATTGTGGCCCCGCCCTTCCCCCGGGGGTCACAATTTGAACAATTTAGTATCTACACTATACCAGGATGCTTCCACATAAGTTTCAGCTTTTCTGGCCCAGTGGTTTTTGAGAAGATTTTCAAAGATTTTTCCTATATATTTCTATGTAAAACTTTGATACCCCATTGTGGCCCCGCCTTTCCCCCGGGGGTCACAATTTGAACAATTTAGAATCTACACTATACCAGGATGCTTCCACATAAGTTTCAGCTTTTCTGGCCCAGTGGTTCTTGAGAAGAAGATTTTCAAAGATTTTTCCTACATTTTTCTATATAAAACTTGGATTCCCCATTGTGGCCCCGCCCTTCCCCCGGGGGTCATGATTTGAACAATTAAGAATCTACACTACCCCAGGATGCTGTCACATAAGTTTCAGCTTTACTGGCCCAGTGGTTCTTGAGAAGAAGATTTTTTAATGACCCCACCCTATTTTTGTCTTTTCTTGATTATCTCCCCTTGCGAGGGGATATGTCCCTTCATTTTAACAATTTAAATTCCCCTTCACCCAAGAATGCTTTGTACCAAGTTTGGTCAAAATTGGCCCAGTGGTTCTTGAGAAGAAGTCGAAAATGTGAAAAGGTTACAGACGGACAGACAGACAGACAGCTAGACGGACGGACGACGGACAAAATGTGATCAGAAAAGCTCACTTGAGCCTTCGGCTCAGGTGAGCTAATAAAATGGATATTTGCTAATCCGAATTTCCTCTAATTTTCTTAAATTTTTAGGATTTATTAGTTATTTTTATATGCTTCCTATATTTAACTGTGACCAAGTAATTACATATTTTAATTCATGTATTTATTTAGGCTAATACCATACTCACTTTTATTAACTAATTTCTTATTCGATTATTGATTTAAGTCAGTATGATTCTAACATTTTGATTGATTGATTGATTGTATATTGTTTAACGTCCCTCTTGAGAATTTTTCACTCATATGGAGACGTCACCGTATGCCGGTGAAGGGCTTCAAATTTTGACCTTTACTCGGCACTCAGGGCCATTGAGCAGTGAGGGATCTTTATCGTGCCAATGCCTGCCGCTGACATGGGGCCTCGGTTTTTAAGGTCTCATCCGAAGGACCCGCAACTTTCACTTCAAAGTGCCGAGCGCATGGCGAAGGAACAGTTGCTACCCATTTTAATGACTAGGTCAGTCGCGGCCAAGATACGAACTCAGGACCTCCCGATCACGGAGCGAGCGCTCTACCGACTGAGCTACCGTGAACGGTTTCTAACATTTTGTAAAGGCTTTTGTCGAACACTCTTTGTTATCTCATTCCTGACTGGCGTATTTTAAAATCAACTCAATCCACTTGCGCAGTAGGTCTAGGTATAAATACTCATGTTCGATTGAAATTACTTGTCCTGCCAGCCAGTTTTCATTCAAGGTCACAACTTCTCGAGGCCGTGCTCTCCGTAAAGGCATATGCCATTGCTGTTTATTGCTGTTAATAAAGATTTAAACGTGACCTGGTCTTGTTACTGCTTGGTTACATATGGCGCTGCGAACAGTCACTTAAAACGGCAATTGCAAAGCATGTAAATTCCGAGGACTGAACGACTACAAACTATGGAGGCCAACGGGGGACACAGTTTCAAGGCGACGACAAACTATGACAGACGATGGGGAAATCCAAGATGGCTGGTGGTGTACCACAGACTTGACCTATGAACTGTGTATGACTTGAACTTTAATTTTTTTTCTCAAATTTGGACAGTTAAATTATCATTTCATTTGACTGAAAAGGGGTTTAATTGTTTAAAAGGTGTTATTTTAGATCAGATTTTTTTTTATATCAAATTAATTCTTTTGAAAAATATTTATTGTGAAATAAGCAAAATGAATAAGAGGGAGTTACAAAAACGTGTTCATGAGCTTGAAAAGGAATTACTGGAATGTGATTTAAAACGTGATGTTCCCCACTTTGTGAATCCTTATTTCAAAGATCGAAAAATTCAAAAGTTCAATGGAAATAATGTACCAGTTGATGATTGGATCGAAGAGCTGCCTTCTGTGTTCAAAGACAAAACAATTGTCTACATTAAAACAACACTTGATCAACAAAACTGTGTTATCTGTGAAGTTTATTAAACAACAAGACAAAATAACTGGATTATTACTGAAACAGATTCAATGTGTATTTATGTGTGATGGAGTCTTATACAGGAAAGTGTCAGACCCAAAGTTAGGTGAATTGAAACAAATTGTGTTACCAATGTGTATGAAAAACATTGTGATGGAAAATTTACATGACCATACAGGACACCAAGGTATAGAAAGAACTGTGAACCTAGTAAAACAACAGTGCTATTGGCCAGGCATGTTTTTAGCATAAAGGTCACAGTGAAGGTCACAAGGTCATTGATCTTGGTGTCATTTGAAAGATCTTGATTAGTGTAGTATGCATACCAAATATGAAGTCTCTATCTTTAATTGTTCAAAAGTTATGATAAAGGTTCAAAAAAGCTAATTTTAGCATATAAGACACAAGTCAAGTTCACAAGGTCATTGACCTTGGTGTCGTGTGAAAGGGCTTCATTAGTGGACTACGCATGCCAAATATTCAGTCTCTATCTTTTAAGGTTCAAAAGTCATAGCAGAAGTTAAAGTTTGCAATAAAACCTTTATTTTTAGCATAAAGGTCACAGTCAAGGTCACAAGGTCATTGATCTTGGTGTCATTTGAAAGAGCTTCATTAGTGCAGTGGGCATACTAAATATGAAGTCTCTATCATTCATGGTTTAAAAGTTATGGCTAAGATTAAAGTTTGCAGATGAACAGATAAACAGACAAACAGACAGACAAAGTTTGCAGATAAACAGATAAACAGACAGACAGACAAACAGGACAAAAACAATATATGCCTTGGATCTTTCGATCTGAGTGCATAAAAATTCAGTTTGCGTATCAACGTGCACTACAAGAAACCAAGCATAATGCAGAGATGAGAAAAGAATCCAATGACAGGCGTATCACTAATTCAGAAATTTCTGTTGGCGATAATGTGTATCTTAGAAATGGTAACTTCTGGAAACGTCATAAAATTCAGGATAATTGGAGTGATGTTCCTTACGTGGTTACTGGAATTCCTTATCAAAATTCTTCTGTGTTTCGTGTTGCAGAAGTGAAAAACCCATGTGTTGAAAAAGTTGTGAATTGATCCAAAATCAGGAAATTTGCTTTGTGATGTCTCTATATTTCTGGAATATATTGTTCTATGAAAGTGAATGTTGAGAGTGATAAATATTATATGTTATGATTTTGAATGTTTTTT